>NW_024358500.1:1159440-1187655 GCF_014805655.1 Passer montanus | reverse complement strand
GGCGGCCTCCCCGGGCCCGGCGCCGGCCCCGCCGCCCGGGTCCCGCTCCTCGTAGCCGGGGTTGCGCCGGCCGGGGCGCAGGCGGCAGAAGCAGCCCCCCGCGGGCCCGGAGTAGTGCGCCAGGAGGGCGGCCACGCTGGCGAACTCGGCGTTGGAGTGCTGCCGTGGGAGAGAGGGGAGAGCCAGAGGTGAGCTGTGCCCCCCACACACCCCTGAACTGAGTGTGCCCGCGCACAAATGCCGTGTGCCTGCACGCCCACGCACCTCACACACCCCGGGCTCTGCACAGGCACCCACGCAGCAGGCACGGGTGAGGGCATGAGTGCAGCACAGCCGTGCATGCCCTGCGTGGGTACTGGGGGGCTGTGTGTGCACGGTACGCCCAGATACACCCACAGACCAGAGCACCTGGCCTGTCCGGGGAGCACAGCACACCAGGGCCCTCTTGCATCACATACCTGGGCATTAGTGCACCCAAAACTCGGGCGTGTGACACACCCAAGGGTGGCTGCCCTGGTGCACCCACGCCCAGGGTACCTGTGTGCCGTGCCCAGATGCAGCTCTGTGCCTCAAGGCACCCGTGGATCAATGACCCACGCACCCACACCCCTGTGTGCAGCCACACCTGCACCCGAGCCCACCTCGGTGCATCCCTGCACCGAGGCACACGCACAGCAAGTGCAGTTACAGCGTGCATTAAATGCATGCACACAGCGGCGCGTTCCTGTCCTGGTGCCCCAACACAGCGCACATCGAGGCACGAACGCACTCACAGCCCCAGTGCGTGCACACACACGCAGAGTCCCAGCTGAACGCTGTGCACAGCGGTGCAGCCGTGCCGGGCACACCAAACGCACCGGGGCACACGCAGGGCAGCACCGCCTGCACCGCCGCGCCCACAGCCGCGCTCACCTCCACGCAGAACCGGCCGTGCAGTGTCCGCAGCACGCCGTAGCACACCACGCCGCACGGAGCCCGCACCCACAGGCACCAGCGCTGGGGCAGCCCGGGCTCGGCGCGCAGCAGGAAGGAGCCGGGCGCGTCCCGCCGCAGCAGCGAGACCCCGGCGGCCCTGGGGGAGAGGCGGCCGTGGGGCAGGACTGGGAATGGGGCAGGGATGGGGCAGGGGTGGGGATGGGGCAGGGCTGGGAATGGGGCAGGACCGGAGATGGGACAGGGCTGGGGATGGAGCAAGGCTGGGGATGGGACAGGGCCGGGGATGGGGCAAGATCGGGAAATGGGCAGGGCCGGGGATGGGGCAGGGCTGGGAATGGAGAAGGGCTGGAGATAGGGCATGGGCCGGGGATGGAGCAGGGGCTGGGAACGGGGCAGGGCCGGGGATGGAGCAAGGTTCGGGATGGGACACAGCCGGGGATGGGGCAGGGGCAGGGAATGGGGCAGGGCTGGGGATGTGGTAGGGTCCGAGGATGGGCAGGGCCGGGGTTGGAGCAGGGCCGGGGATGGAGCAGGGCCGGGGATGGGGCAGGGGTGGGGATGGGGCAGGGGCGGGGATGGGCAGAGCCGGCCACGGGCACAGCCCGGGGCCGGGCAGGGCTGTGCCTGCCGAGGCTCAGGGGCTCGCACCCACGCGCTCACCTGGCGATGCCGGCGAAGGCCCACACGCTCTCGGCGAGCACGCTCTCGTTCTCGGGCAGGAAGGCCAAGCTCCTCGCCCCTTTGCTTTCACCTCCCGCCGCCGCTGCGGGAGCCCGTTAATCCCCTCCTCGCCCCCAAACACTCGTGGCACCGTGTGTCCCCGTGCCTCAGTTTCCCCCGGCACTCACCGGCCTCGCGGGGCTGCTGGTGGAGCTGTCCCTCGGCCCCGCAGTCCCGGTAGGCTCCCGAGCGCAGCACTTTGCTCCGGATGGCTTTCTTGCGCACCAGCACGGGCGAGCAGTAGGGGTTCCCCGGGCGCCAGGCTCTGCCCTCCGCCTCCGGCCGCCGGTCCTGGGGACGGACAGGCTGAGAGAGTGGCCCGGGGCTCTGGCCGTGGGGGGAGTCAGGAGAAACACCGCGCGGGAAAATGCTGCCCAAAGGATGCAACACCAGAAAAGCTGTGCAAAACACCACCAAAAAAGAAGAAGAAGAAGAAAAAAAAATCTCATGCAAAATACCGCGGGGAAAATGCAGTGCAAAAAATGCAGTGCAAAACATGATGTGCAGAAGAAATGCCATGCAGAACACCGTGGAACAATGCCATGCAAAAAACCACCATGCTGTGCAAAACCACAGCGCCAAAAGAGCTGTGAAGAGCATTTTTACTGTGTAGGCATTTCTGCCAGAAATGCCACGCCAAAACAGCCATGCAAACCGCCGTGCAAAAAGTGCCATGAAAAAAGTTATGAGAAATAATGCTGTGTAAATAAAGTTCTACAAACACATATCATGGAGAGAAAGTGCTGTGCAAAACGCCAAGGAAAAAATGCGCTGTAAAACCTCCTGCAAAATCGTTGTGCAAGGAATAGCTGTGCAAGGAATAGCTGTGCAAGGAACAGCCGTGCAAGGAACAGCTGTGCAAAGAGGCCGGTGGCAGAAGGCCCTCAGGGAAAGGCTGTTCCAAGCAGGAGCAGAGCAGCAGGGCCGTGCAGGATGGGCCCTGTGAACTGCAACCCTCCAGAGAAAAGGTTGTGCATGACACTGCACATGCACCACTGTGCAAGGAAAGGCTGCACAAAGAGGAAATGCAAGGAAACCATGCAAGACACCAGGTAATGGTGTGTGCAGTGACAGCGTGCTGCTCAAAATGAGAGAAAAGGTGGCACAAGAGCTGCCTGGGAACAGCTGTGCAAACCCCTGTGCTAAAGCACCATACACAGACTGCTGTGAGAGAAACTGGGCTGTCCTGTGCAGGGCCAGGAGCGGGACTTGATCGTCCTTGTGGGTCCTGTCAGGCCCAGAATGTTCTGGAAACGCCATGTGGGGGAAAAGCCCTGCGAGACCCCGTGCACAAACTGTGCCAAAGCACTAGAGCAGAGTGCTGAGCCAGGAAAAACCATGTGAGAGCCCCAGGTGTGAAAATCCCGGGTGTGACAGCCCGAGGTGTGAGAGATCCAGGTGTGAGAGCCCCGGCTGTGAGAGATTCAGGTGTGAGAATCCTGGGTGTGAGAGATCCAGGTGTCACAACCCCAGGTGTGAGATATCCAGGTGTGAAAATCCCGGGTGTGAGAATCCCGGGTGTGAGAGCCCCAGGTGTGAGAGATCCAGGTGTGACAGCCCCAGGTGTGAGAATCCCTGCTGTGAGAGCCCCGGGTGTGAGCAGCAGCCGGGCAGGGCAGGGCAGGGCAGGGCAGGGCAGGGGCACCTACCCCGGTGCCCAGCGGGCCGAGGCCGCCGGGCGCGGGCAGGCGCCGGAAGGACACGAGGGCGTTGACATTCCGTGACACCTCCTCGGGGTTGAGGGGCTCCCGCAGCACCCCCGGCCCCGGGAGCTCCCCCTCGCCCGCCTGCTCCTCGGGGTGCGCCAGGAGGTAGCAGAGCTGGAAGGAGCGGCAGAGCAGGAGGTGCAGGGTCTGGACCTGGGGGAGGCGAAGGACGCTCAGTGCAAATATTAAAAATAATAAGAATGAAGGTGTTTGGGCGGGGGGGCGGCGTTGGGCTACCACCTCTCCCGGGAGCCCCACGAAGAGGTGGCAGAAGAGGGTGCTGGGCGGGCTGTGGGGGTTGCGGGCCACGAAGGCGAACTGGCGGTCGGGGAGCCTCCAGGTGCTGTAGAGGATGCGGCGCAGCGCGTGTGCCATCAGCAGCGTCTGCGGGACGGCGCGGGGGTCAGGGGCACCCAGCGCCCCCGGCCCGCCCCAGGGGCACCTTGCACACACAAAACAGCTTCTCGAGAGAAAAGCAGCGCTCAGAGAGGTAGAGCCCCTCCAAGCACCTTTCCAGCAGAGCACTGAGACCTCCCCAGCATCCCCGACCCCTCAGCACCTTTGACCCCTCCTCCCCGCATTCCTGACTCCCCTCCCCAGCACTCCTGACCCTCCCAACACCCCCTCAACACCCCTGACGCCCCTACTCAGCCCCCGTGAGCCCCAGCACCCCTTGCCCATCCCCACTGACCTCCCCGTCAGCGCCGTAGACCTTCAGGCCCTGCAAGCTGAACCTCAGCACCACCGACCTCCTCCGGGGACAGTCCTGTCCGGGGCAGATGTGGCACTGGGGGCTGGGCAGTGCCCCTGGGGGTGCCCCGGTTATTTGGGGTCCCCTGTGTTTCCCAGGGCGGGGAGCAGTGGTCGATCCCGACCTTCAGTGCCCGCAGCTGCTCCTCCACCTGCCCCGCTCGCTGCTGCAGGTCCAGCTCCTCCACCATGAAGGATCCCACGTACTGGGGGGGCAAAAACCCCACCCGGGTCAGCTACAGCCCCCCACGGTGTCCCCCCAGGGCAACAGACCCCCGCTGAGATGATGGTTTGGGGAGTCATGAGGGTGCAGCAGCACCCACAGCTCGTCTCGGGGTGTCTCCCCCCACCCCCCCGTGGGTAAGTCACCTCTGCTGGCTTGGTGACAGAGCGGGCTCGCTGCTGGGGGGCCGCAGGCTCCGGCCCCCGCCCATTCCCCGGCTTCCTCTTCATGGCAGCGGGGATTCGGGGTGAAGCAGGATCAGGATGGGGCCAAGCGGCTCTGGTGGCACATCTGAGTTACCCAGAGCCCTCCAGGGTGATGGGGCTGGAGCAAGCACGGGGAGCCTGGGTCCGGCCCCCGGTCACTGTTCCTGCGAGGAGGGAGGGGACAGACACAACCTGCCCCCACTGTCCCGTTTCCAGCCCGCTGAGCCCTGGGGAGGTGCTGCGGTCCCCGTGTGGAGCCCCCCAAGTCCTGACGCCAATGCAGATGTCCCCAAGTCCTGGTTCAGGTGTCCCCAGGTCCCGGCCCCAGTAAAATGGTCCCAACCCCAACACAAGGGTTCCAGCCCCCCGACTGCAAGGGTGATGTGAGGATCCCCATCTTCTGCTCCTGAGATCAGTCCAGGCTCCCATGTCCCCACTCCAAGCAGCATGCAGACAGTCCCCCACGTCCTGATCCCGATGGGGATGGGAGGGTCCCCAAATCTCCACCCCAAAGGTGATGGATGCAGTGCCCACATTCCATCCCCAAAGAGACCCAAGCAGTCCCTGCTGGTGGATGCAGTGCCCACATTCCTTCCCCAAAGAGACCCAAGCAGTCCCTGCTGGTGGATGCAGTGCCCACATTCCTTCCCCAAAGAAACCCAAGCAGACCCTGCATGCCGAACGTACTGTGGACCCCAAGTGAGGTGCATGCAGTCTCACATCCCGAACTCCAGCAAGGTTTTGGGGTCCCCCCACATCCTCCCCCCTCCCATCCTCCACCCCACTTCCCGCCGGCCACGCAGCAGCACCGAGACCCCCGGGGATCTGCGGGAGTGATCCCCAAACACCAGAGATGCGGGCAGCAGACTTGGGGGTGCTCTTCGGTCCAGAGCAGCCACGGAGGAGTGCGCCGGCCCCTTCTCCGGCCACCCAAAGGGGGGTTGGTGCTGGGCAGCCCCGGCCGGGCTGGGTCCGGCCCCGCCGCAGCCGCGACAGGGGGAGGGGGTCCGGCTGCCCCGGGCGCATCCTGGCGGTGGGGGGGGGTCCCTGCGGTGCCATCTCCCGTCACGAGCGCAGCTTGGCCCCTCTCCTTCCCGGCACAATTTGGGGGTCTCCCCCCTCCCCCAGCCAATCCGCGGACAGGCAGCCCCCAAGCCCCGCCCCCCTTTTCCCACGCTTCATTTCTCAATGGAGCCCCCAGCCCACCGACCACCCCGGGGGTCCCCAAGGAGGGATGCTGACCCCCTCCCCCCCCAAATTTAGGTGATGTGTGACTCCAAGCACCGAGCATCCCCGGGGACCCCCATCCCGCTGGACCCCCCCGGCTCACGGCAGCTCTCGCTTGGATGGCTCCGGAGAAACGCAGGTGAAAAATTCCCGCTGCTCCGGCTCTCGGCCTCCGCCGGTTGTTTTTCCCTCGCCGGTGGCTCCTCCGGCCGCGGCGCGGGGATGCTCGACCCGCGGGTGTCAGGCCCTCGCCGCCAGCCAGGCCCCGGCGAGCCCGAGCCCACGGAGCCCACGCCGGGCACGGGGCAGGCAGCAAACTCTCATTTCCTGCCTCCGATCTGCCCGCGATGAATCACCGCAATTTTCCTCCTCGGTTCTCTCCGTTTCTTGGAAGCGACGGCGAGCAGGAACGCTCGCTCGGGATTTTGGAAAACGCGGCGGCAACTGATTTTCTCTGCGTCTTTTGCCGTCTCCTCCGGCGTGCCCAGCGGAGCAGCGATTTCTAACCCTGACACGTACACACGTGGTTGCTCGCCCGCCAGCCCCTGCCCTGATGCTCAGACCCTTTTCACCCCAATTTCTACATTCCCTGTGGAGTTTTGCCCACTGCTGCCTGATTTGCTGGAATAAAAGTGAAGCTCTGGCCTCACTGCAGAGCAACCACGTAACCCAGAGCCCCCTCAGCCTCTGTGCCAGCCAAAGGAAGCTGACCCAGGCTCAGGGACCGGCTTGGCTCCTGGAATGGGAAAGCAGCGGTTTGGGGAGGGGTCTGCATCCAAACCTCGGCGCTGCATCCAAAATCCCTCGTGCCCCAGCAATGCTGAGGGTGTGAGGGAGAGGGTCTGACTGGCACCATCCAGCCCTTGGGGCACTGCCAGCACCAGCTGCTTCCAGACACCGCGAGCTGCGCCGGCAGAGCCACCCCATCATCCATAGTGGAGAAACCATGGAAAAAAAGGAAAAAAAGGAAAAAAAAAAGGGACAGATGGGGCTGAAGAAACAACATAACAGAGCCCAGTCTGGCCAGGAAGCAAAGACTGAGGAAGAGCGAGGGGCAGAGCTGGCACAAACCCCCCAGAAGGCGTTTGCTCTGCTGGCAGTGAAGACCTTCCCATTCAATCCCAGCCACTGCTCCTGGACCACTCCTTTGGATTAAATACAACCAACCCTCAGACTTTTTTTGGTTCGGCGTGCAGAAATCACCTCAGTGAAACCACAGCCAGAGTCTGGCAATGACCAAGGTTTTGGCACAACTCTTAATTCAAGGTGCTCCTGCTTGGATGTGAGAAATCCGTGTCATCCAGAGCAATGTTTTAACAAACACGCATGGGATTGTTGGTGTGGGGATGCAACTGGGAGGAGGGAGGTTGAAAAATGCCCAGCACCTGGGTGAAGACTCCTTGTCCCCATAAATATGCCAGCACTGAGAAGTTTCTCCAATTCATCTCACCACAATGCCAACAAACCCCACAGCTTTGGTACAAGCAACCCCAGGAACAAGCCATTAACTAATGTTTCCAATTGCTTTACATCCCTGTGGATCATTCTTTGACCAGAGCTTTCACTTTGTTTCCCATCAGCTGTGATTTCTAACCTGCTGTTTGTACCCTTCTTACAGGGTTAGGAACAATTTAGGCCATTTCTATAGGAATTTTTAAACTCCCAGTCAGAGGCAGCACACTGAGACAGCAGCTGAAAAGAATAAATTCAATGAAGCTGTTTCCTCCCTTTCTGTGTAACTCCCCTCCTCACAGCTCCTTGCAGCAGCACGTTGGAGACTGTCAGGTCCCATTGGCATCACTGCCCTGGGCAGGGCAGAGAGGGAGGTGCTGAGCTCTGAATGCAGGTGCTGCTCTGTGGAGCAGGGCCAGGGGAGAAGGTTTCAGCTGGGACTTTTGTCCTCACTGATCACTGACAAGGGGACAAGAGGACCAGCAAGAGGTTTCAACAGAGCTTTTTCCCTCACTCACCTTTGTCTCCAGAGAAACCAGGGAAGAAAAAGGTCAGGAACTGGTCCAACTACAGAGCTTGGCAGTGGCTCAGGCTAAATCATGCTGGCTTTGAACAAAGATCTGCCTCTGCAGCAATCCGTGGTGACTGTATTCCCTCCTCTCTACCTTTCCAGGAGGAGAAGCTGGGGCGAGGAGAGAATGGACACAAGGCAGGTCTGGAATCTAGTTTCATTTTATTTTAGCAAACCGCATGTTCTTCACTTATCAACATCTCTACATTAGCAATTGTATAGCTCTCCAACTTCTCTTTAAAAAAGGGTAAACAAGAGGTGACAAACTCAGGCTTTTTATCTCTTAAAAACATTTGAAAGTTGGATTCAAGAAGACTTTGATATATTTTGGTTTTAAGGTAACAGATGTGGTGTGGAAACACTAATTCAAATCACCCGCCTAACCGAGAGCTGCCCCTTTGGGAGCCCCTCTGGCACCAGACCCTCAGGGACACCAAGGATCCGACTCAGCAGCCAGCCCTGGGCCTGTGGTGAGGAGAGCAGCACCTCGGGGCTCAGTGCAAGTGCTGTCTGTACACAGCTCCCTCACGGGAGCACCAAGGACCTCAGCATGCAGGGATCTGGGGAGGACTCCTCTGCCACGGCACCTTCTCAGTAAAGAATCACATTCCCCTGATCATCCTGTTCCTGCTGTCTAAAGGTATAAAGATCTTCTCTGAAGAATTGTTTTAAAAGCCAACCCTCCCCCCCAAAACCCACGTGGAATACCATAAATGTACAGATTAGAGACGTCCTAGAAAAGTCCTAAAATTATTGCAGAAAGTAAAGATGACTCGTTCCAGGGGAGGGGCAGGCCCGAGGCACAGCATCGAGATCTAATGAATGCTCGGGTTGGTTTGATTTAGTTTTCAGCTTTTCCCCATCGTTCAAGAAAAAAATTTAAAAAAATTAAAGAAGTGTTTAAGCATCATAACTAAAATACAAATGCACGTTGACTTATAAAACAAGATTGTGGATTTGACCATGGGATTCCCTGACATCAGAAACATTTTACTTTTTTGCCCGGAGAGATTTCCTCATGGTGGATTTGCCCTTGGCAGAGGGTTTCACTTCCTTCCTCCCACTGGCTGCTGGTTTCTTGGAAGAGCTGCCACTGGAGGCTTTCTTGATGGCTGGGGCTGCTGGTTTGGCTTTCTTAGCAGGGGTTTTGACCTTGGGAGGGGGCTTTGCTTTGCCCCGGCGGGCGGTGGGGGTTTTCCTTGGCTTGGGTTTGGACTCTCTTCGCTTCATCGGAGGGGCCCTGCTCCGGGACTTGGGGGGTGGTCTCTTCTGCATCCTGTCAGGAAGAGACAGCACAGGAGCTCAGTGGAGGCACAAACGGTACCCAGAGCAGAGCTGCTGTCAGCAATTTGCATAAATGAAGCACATCTTGGCATCCCTGTCCTTTGCCAGCACATTCCATGAGCTAAATCCCAAAGAGCAAGAGCTCCTCTGGTAGCTCTACACTGAGCACTTCCCATCCCTACAGAGCTGCCAGCTTCCAACCCCTTTGTTAGGCAAATAAACATATAAATAATGCCAGTGAATCAGTCAGCTGTCAGAACAATTAAGAGCCCTAAGCACTATCTCTCCTCTCTAAATGGGATTTTTACTTAACAAACACTCATATTAAGTCCAAATTCTGAGTGAGGCAGGTCTCATATCTGGCTACAGAGCTGCAAATAATTACTGTAGGGAAGAATTTTTTAAAGGAAACAATAAATACAAAAAGCTCCACGTGAAACATCACAGTTTCTAAAGCAGGAGACTAAAAGCAATGTAAAGAATAAACACAGGCTCTCATCTGGAGGAGAAAAGAGGAAGGCTTCAAACTATGGAATGGGAGAGGTCAGTATCTCTGGAATAAGGAATAACTATAAACTTCTGCCAACACCTGTGAGCAACAGCCCTGTGGATAGGTGACCACAGCAAGAGACACACCTGAGCACTCTGCAGCTGTGACAGACACCTATTTCACCCAAAGGAGCCCACTCATCTCTCATGCTGCCATACCTCTTCTTTGGTGGTGGCTCTTCCTCCTCAGACTCTTCCTCTTCAGATTCTTCTTCCTCCTCAGATTCTTCCTCTTCTTCCTCATCAGATTCCTCAGAATCCTCATCCTGCTGCTTCTCTGGATAGAGCACATCTGGGCTACAAGAGGGGTCTGGTCAGAGCGTGATTTGCTTTTAAGGTACAACTCCAGGGTAGGCAAGCCCTGGGTGACCTGGCTCTCCTCTGGCACTGCAGCCTCCCCCTAAGGCTGCAGCTTTAGCCCAATCCAGAATCACCCCCAGGAATTATGTGACTGCTGCTATGGTTATTTAGTCTCTGCAATGGCAGAAACATGACAGCCTGGGAATGTACCAGCCCTAAGCTGTGCCTTCTCCATTTCCCCATTCTTCCTATCCTTCATTGCTCCTTCCCTGCAAACCCAGGGAGAGGAACAGCAAAGGGGTAGGATCAGACTCCAGCAGCTAAGCATGGCTGAAGCTGTGAGGGGTCACATGTGCAATAAAGGGAGCTGGGGAGCAGGCACTTCAATGTCTGTGCTGCCATTTGGCTCTTCCTGGGACACCAAGGCCTCATCCCAGGGCTCCACATGGCCCAGCACAGGGTCAGCTCACAGCAGGAGAAGAAAGGCTGGTTTAGCCTCAGTACCTAATCTAGGTCATCCTCCCTCAAGGAAGGAACAGCTGGATCCTGCTCCTTAGGAGCATCCTGGCATGGAGAACCCACCCCACTCCCTGCTCAGGTAAATTGGTTGTAGCACAGAACACTTAAATAGCCCAGCCTGCAACAAAAGCAGCACAACAGACTACCTGAGAACACTGAACCCAGTATTTCTACCGCCCTTAAAAGCTTCCCTTGCTAATGAAGTCAGGTTTCTGTTCACCCAAGTAATGCCATTATCCAGAGCATGGGTGACAATGTGGCAGTTCAGCAGTGAGTAAACCCTCCACAACCTCCTTGTAAATAGCAGGCTGGCTCATGAACTCCAGCTCTGATACCTGAGCTGTGCAAAACTCCTGAACATCATTTTACAGACAAGCTCTTTACCTGGGATAATAAGGGAAGCAAAGTTGAAAGGTTCCACTGAAGCCTTTCCCAGAAATTTGCTCCATCCAGCCATTCTTCTCACATTTCTGCAGGGTTCTCTTCAGTAGATGCACTGTGAGAAAGAAATCCAAGAAAAGCTGTGTTACTATCTTTATCCTCTTGTCTGACCTTACTGCTCTCTACTGTGCCCTCTGAAATCAGAGCTGGAGTCAGGATGGGAAATCCTCTCAGTCAATTTGAACAAGATACAAGATATTGTTCCTGAGCACCTGGCAAGAGTGGCTTTAAATTCTCCAAAGGAAGGAGTTGAGAACAGTGCACGTTTCTGATGTTATCATCATGGGATGCTCCTTCATAAGTCATTCAAGAGCACCATGTAACTACGTCTGTCCAAATTTAACCCAGGTCTCAGACTGTCCTCTAAAGTGTGTTTTAAAACAAGCCTTTTACCCTGGTTTTGATCTCCTCATGTTCTAAATGTTGTATGTGTTGCATCTTTCCCCATACCGTGGCTTGCTTTTTGTTTTGCTGTTTAAAGGGTAGAATATTTGGTCTAGAAACACAACAAATGGACTTCTTATTCCAGTCTTTTATTCCAGACTTTTATTCCAGCCATTCCATTGTGTACTGTGTAAGAACTGAAACTCAAACTGTGCAAGTACAGGGGATCTTTGTCTCTGGCAAAGGGCTTGGGTTGTTTAGTCAGTTCAGAACTATTTTCAGCTTGACTTAGAGGGGCCATTTACATATTGAGCTCCCAGGAAAAAACAAGGTTCACTCTCTAGCATGTTCCAAAGTTTTTATAACCACCAGGCTGGTTTCACTCTGGGTGTCAAAGGTCAATAACAGCACATAAGGGATTTGACTCCAATCAAGTCCAGTTCTGCAATGAGCCATAAACTGGGGAGGAGAGCAGAGCTCTGCTCTGCAGTGTGTACCCGCCTGCTTTTCACATCTCACCAGATCTTCCTCCGGCTCTCTCAGAACAAAGCAGAGATCATCAAAATTCTTTTTATGTAACGGAAGGAGAAAGAAAACAACAGATTGCAAGCTGAGGTTTCCTTATTGGCCTTGCAGGAGCGACAAGCACTGGAGGCTGGCTCAACACAGTTCCTAAGGACCAGGGACATTTCCAATGGTCCTGAAAGTAAACCATGGGAGGGCTTAGGAAGCCTGGAACCTCTTTTCCCTGCCCTGAGATTAAGAAGTCACACTCAGCATCAATTTCTAATTGGCAGAAAGCCTCAGGGCAGCTTCTTCAGTCCTGGAACCTGTGCTGTGTGTCAGTAACCCTGCACCAAACAGCTGTGCTGATGCTGTGCTCCAGCTCTGGGTAAAGACTGTGGGATCAGAAACCTCCTCTCTGCTCCTGAGGAATGGCACTAGCTCGGTGAACAAACACCACAGGAACAAACTGATCTATGTTCAGGTTTGAGCAGAGACCACTGTGACTTCAGCCTGTCTCTATGGACCTCCAGCACCAACCAACTGCATGGGGGCTCAGCCCAAACAACCCAAAGAAGCCACCAGAACATCTGCTTGAAAGCCTGTGCTCAGGCAAAAGTCAAACCAGACATTAGAGTCACTCCTGGGAACAAAGACATGCCAATCTCCCTTCCAAATAAAATACAATTAGCTTTTCTCCTTATTTGCTTGACCTTTAAAAAATCAGGTGCAAAGTAGGGCCTCAAACAAATCAGTAAGAGGGGTGCTCGTGAATTTTTTAAAAAAGTTAAACTACACAAGTTGTCTCAATAAAAAGCAATTAGGAACTGCATTGATGCAAGCTGCTGTCCCTTTCAAAGCAGAGAGATATGAAATCAACTTGGTGATTTAAGAACAATAAAAGTACTTAAATACTATTCCCCCTTCCTGGCTATAGACAAGAAAATCATGCATTCTGTCTCAGGAACTGGTTTGAAAGCGACTGATGGGAACTAAAACCCCAGAGCATCTCTGCAGCACAAAGGGCTGAGCAGCTGCAGCTCCCTGCAGTTTAAAGGTGCTGCACAGGCACATCTGCAGCTGCAGGACTCTCTCAGCATACAGAATAGAAGCAGTACAGGGATCAGTACTTTACCCTGCAAGTTGGAGTTGGTCCCTGGGTAATTTTCCAGGATATACTTCTTCAGCGCTGTGGTGGAGCAGGTCTTCGGTTCGTTCATGGCCGCAATAGCAGACAGGATGGCATCTTCCATCAGAGTCCCACCCAGCAGGGGCTTCTCCCCTGATTTCTTCAGCTATTTTCCAAGGAGGAAGAGAAAAGCATCAAGACAAAATTCTCCCAAACCAGGTCAGGACAAGCTCCTCTGCACCAGGTGGGTCGGCGCTCCTGCATTAGCACAGATACGTTTAATATTAAAACACTGCACAGGGAACGCTGCTCTCCCAGCTGTAGGTGGGAGGACAGGCCTAGTCAGTCAGCTGGCCTGGGGGGCTTTATCAGCAACACCTCACCCCAGGCCCCAAATACACTGCAAGGATGTGGCAGTCTAAGGGCCTATTGCTCAAGGGAGGAAAGAAAGCAAAATAAATCGCATCTTCCTCCATCCCACGGACCAAATGTACCCAAGAGCCTTCCATGGTACACACATGAGTAA
Source organism: Passer montanus (assembly GCF_014805655.1). Lineage (NCBI taxonomy): Eukaryota > Metazoa > Chordata > Aves > Passeriformes > Passeridae > Passer > Passer montanus. Next base: position 1,174,228 of record NW_024358500.1, on the reverse strand, counting down.
AAGATGTTGCAGGCATCTGGGGTACCTGCTGCACTTCCAGTGAGGGATGGAAAGGAAAGCTTACCCCACCAGCTCCCTACTGTGCTGGTGAGTCAGAGCTGAGCAGTGCATGCAGCACACTCAGCAAGGGAACAGGGGTCTGCTCCTGAAACGGAGACCGAGAGGAGAACAAGAGTCCTACTGCTTCACAGCTGGACAAGTGCGGGGCATGCCAGGCTGCTGAAGAAAGGGCTGCCCAGGGAAACCAGGGGACAGGGCGCAGTAACTGACATCCAAGGCTTGTGGTCAACAAGGATGAAGCCAGTCTCTGACCTGGAATGTCCCAGATGCTCCCTTCCCTGTGATCTGCTCTAACTGGCCCTTCTCTACAGCTCTCTGCAGGGCGTTCTTCAGCAGCTGGGGTCTGAAACACAGGAGGAGAAAGCTTTACTGACACACACTGACAGCTCCAAAAACAAACAGAGAAACAGCGCTTTGCAGCATGTGAGCAGAGCAGCACTTAGAGTGTCTGCCTACATGCAGACACTTTAAATGGAGACCTGTCAGCGAGGCTCGTTGCCCGGGCAGAAGGCGGCACCACTCTGGGAGCTGAGTGGTGGCACGGGCTCGGTGCCACGGCACCGCTGGCAGCTCCGGGCACGTGGCCCTGGCAAGGACCCACTCACCTTGAGCAGCACATTTGGATGTGGTGGGCACTCAGCTCACAGGCAAACAAGGGCTGACAAAACCCTGTTAGAGGTGACATGCAGGGTTTTCCTAGTTTTGCTTCCCAAGCCTCAGCTTGCTCCGTACAGGTCTGCTTAAAGACTGCTGCACATATGTGCTGGCTAAAGCATCGAGATCCAAGGGCCATGAGACCCTGAGGAGAGCCCTTCACATCCAGGCAGTAAAGGGATGTGGGTATGGATGAGGTGTGCAGAGCAGTGCTGCTGGTGGTGTCAGGAACAAAGATGGGATGTGGAGGGACACAAGAAAAGGCACAGCTTTTCCTGAAGTTTTCCCAGAGGCCCTGCCACTCAGAGCAGCAGCTGGCTTAAATACCAGCTTGAATCATTGTGAAGTGAGATAAAACCAGAGGAAAGCCCAGTTTCCCCAGTCCTCTGCTTGCTAAAGCAGCTCCAGCACTTACCTTATATCTACTTTGAGTTTGGGGTAGTACTGAGACACGTATTTCTTGATCAGGCTGTAAGAAGCTTCCTTGGGCTCACACAGGCGGGTGAAGGCCAGTGGCAGGACATCCTCCAGCTTCACCTGCTGCTCTGTGCTCAGGGCTGAAGTGCTTTTCTGGAACACACAGACGTGCATGCATCAGCAGGGCCTACAACTCTGGGTTTCTGAGCCAGCAATTCACATGTGGGGATAAGTGCTCCTGACACTGGCTGCTGAGCTGGAAATTCAGGAGCTGTAAGGCAGCTCTTTAACAACTTAAAACAGTTTGCAGCTTAAGAGATATACAGAAAATCTGGCTGAATTTTCATAGGAGTTTTAGAAAGGCTTCACAAATAAAAATTGCTGAGTACCTAACATCTGTATTTTTAATTATTTCCTTTCTCTTGCTATAGACGTCTTCCTCTGCCACACTTCAGTGAGACGGAAGAAAAATCATAGAATCACAGTATTATTCAGTCTGGGAAAGCCTTCCAAGATCATCAAGTCCAAACATTAACCCAGCACTGACATATTCACCACCAGACCATGTGCCCAAGTGCCACATCTGCAGGTTTTTTGCAGACTTCCAGGGATGGTGACTCCCTGGATCCCCTGTGCCAATGTTTTACAGCCCTTTCTGTGAAGATAATGATACATGCTGACACGAAACTTAAAACTCATCAAAGACAGAACCTGTTTACACAAATCAAGTCTTCCCCTTCCCCAAAATGAACAGCTAAACAGGAGTCCTTTTTTTTTTGGAAATAACACAATAAAATCTTGATTGAAGCCAATGCTCCATTCTGAGTTTTCCTCCACCTCTTTTGTTACTATGAGAGGGGATCATCAGGGAAAACTGGTCGGTTCTGTATACAGAAAATGTGCTGAAGTTCAGTGATTTGATGCTGAAGAGCAGCTCTGCAAACAGTGCATTGGTGAGGGAGCTGCTCCCCTGCCAGCCAAATTCATCCAGAACATTTGTTTTGCTGCAACGCAGAGAAGTAGCTGGGGACAAAGACACCCATATGCTGCAGAGAGAGGTGATGTGTCAGCAGGCATCAGTTGCCTTGCTCACACTTCTTGTGGAGCCAGTCAGCTCTGTTTAAAAAGTTCCACTACAATTAGTTTCCTCCAGGGCCCTACACCAAGTTCAGTTTTAGGGCTTTTGGAGGACCCAGGAGGCAGGAGATGACCACCAAGGTGTTACATGTCTGACATCACCTGTCTAATCCCAAGGGATTGGCAATTCCAGCTAAGCATTTTGTGACTGCAGCGTTAGGAACGTGTTCCACACACTCAACACAGCATGGAGGGGAGATGAGAACTGCTGGAACCACAACTAACTGTGAAGCTCAATAAACCATCCCCTTCCCCAACAACACTGAGTATCAACAACTTTCTTCCAGAAGCCTTAGGACATTTTCTTCTTCCTCCCTCTGTCTTCACAGCTGATGGGAAAACGTTCCCCTCAGTCCTGAAGATTGAAGTCTTCCCTTTATCCACACAACAGATAAAACACACACAGCAGTAGCACAAAACTCTCTTCCAGTACCTGAGAGGCACTTATCTCTGCCCAGCAAAGACAGAAGAAGAGTTTCATGGTTATTCACTTCTGTGTCTCTGAACCAAAGCCTAGGGGGTTAATGTAAACATTTTTAAACTGAGATTTTGATCATTTGACTTGGGTTTAATTCCTCACAGTAGTTTTTTAATACCAGTGGGATGGGTGTTTTAATTGCTGTACTTGTGGAGAAAAAGCTCAGGAAGGAGGAGAACACTGGATTGAGAACATTGGGTAAGGTCCATGTGTTTCAGTGCAGTACATTTCAGAGTGTTGTTTAAAATGTTCCATCTTACCTTTCTGTCTCTGGATTTTGGAACAGTTTTTCCTGCATTAGACACCACCACAAAGCTGCCAGAAGCTCCCTTTCCTTTCACCTGGTTCAAGAGAAAGTAAATTTCAGTCCTTAGCAGAGTAACTCGGAATACTAACAACCTGAGAGCAACTCATCATGATGCAGATTTTGAATGCACTGTCACCCTGCAGTGGGTTTTTATGGCAGAGGCCTGACTTGAACCCACTGAAACTTCTGGAAGATCAGAAACTGCAGCCAGACATTGGGACATACTCTGCTGTGCTGACCAGTAGATCCTGACAGATAACACAAGCATAAATTACAGAGTTAAAACCCACACTGCTGCAGAAGTGACACCGCCGGACTCATGTGCTGCTGCAATGCTGTGTGACACAACACCCAAAATGGCAGGAATTGCACAAAAACCAACGGTGCCAAGCGTGTGACTGACACAACAGTGCTGAAATCCTGCCAGCGTCCAACAAAGCAGGGACAGAGGTTGAGGAACCTCCACAAGGGAGAACATGCTCATTTCACAGACCTTCTAATGAAGTTAAGGAATTCCTATGCAGTTCCCAGAATCGTGGAATGGTTTTGGCTGAAGAGGATCTTAAAGATCACCCAGTTCTACCCCTGCCATGGGAAGGAACACCTTCCACTATCCCAAGGTGCTCCAAGCCTGGCCTTGAACGCTGCCAGGGATGGGGCAGCCACAGCTTCTCTGGGCAGCCTGTGCCAGGGCCTCCTCACCCTCCCAGGGAAGGATCATTTTCCAATACCTCATCTAACTCTGTTCTCTGGCACCTTGAAGCCATTCCCCCTTGTCCTGGCACTCCAGGCCCTTGGAAACAGTCCCTCTTCAGCAATGCCATCTCCAGTGCTGCTCCACAAAGCAGCTCTTACCTGCCTAATGATTCCCCTCTCCAGCTCCCTTTTCAGTGCTTGCTTCAGGAGGTATCCCCTCCTCTCCAGCTCCAGGGAAGGGTATTTGTGGATGATGTATTTCCGTATTGCAACGACCGAGGCACCGCTCTTCTGAAAGCAGGCCTGAAACAGACACAAAACATCAGAAACCACCCACACTGGAATTATCCTGAGTGGGGTGGGAGAACAGAGATTGGACTGATGCACACAGGCCACCACAGGATGCCAGGGCTGGCCTTTTTCCCACTGTGAATCAAGTATAAAACATGACTAACAAAATACTTAACTTTCCTCCTCTGAGTAGCTGAAGAGCAACACAAACAACACAAAAGCAGCACAGCAAGCACATATCTACTATTCCCCTGCTCTGAAGCCCTCACACAGAACGGCTTAAAATACAAAACAGTCACCTTTTGGCAATGCTGCACAACTGATTTACTAACACTTTATTAATGCCAGACTGAGTAATCACTAAGTCTGAACAACCTGCCAATTATTTTTTTTAAGAAGATGGAGGATTGACATCAGTAAACTAGCAAAACTTGAGGTGAAGTTCATTTTTTGAAGCTAGAGGGAAAGGCTATCTTGTAGTTAAGGCTGGTGGCGTCCAGGCCTCCTCTGAAGGGAGTGACCAAGCCTTGAGGGGAGAGCAGCAGCACAGCTACAACAGCAGAGATCTCCTCTTACAGTCAGGAGGGACTGAGTAAACCAAGACCAAGTAAACCAAGACTTTGGATTTCAGGTTTACAGCATCTCCATCTGTACTGGGTTTAGAGTAAGTTAATGCTAAAAGAAAGCACATGGATCAAATGGATGGATGAATCCAGGTAAATGAAGTTAAATGTGGCTAGGAGGCACAGCAAACAAAATTACGACAGCAATCAACCAGGTTATGCCATCCTAGCTGTTCCTCATAATGTAATTAGGGAGGGAAACAAATTCTAAACAAAGGAATCAGCTACAGGGCCCCTCATCATCCTCATGGACTCACATGCCAGCTCCATGGGCTTCCAGGCACAAGCAGACCCATCTTACAGACTGAGCTTCCTGCTAACACACAGCACTGTCACCTGCACCTCAGCAAGCTGAAATTTGCGTGTTTAGGACACAAATTGAATAAAACCCCCATTTGTGTCCTGCCCACCTTGATGGCCTCGGTTAAAATGGCATCCATTTTGGGCCGGGAGGTGGCTGCCATCTGAGTCTGCTTCTGTGCCCGAGCCAGCTGGCTGGCAGAGAGCGTGGCCCACGCAGGGATGGTCTTCTTCACCTTCTTCTCCTTCTCCTTGGTCTGGTCCTTCTCTCTTAGGGAAAATGCAGAGCAATGGTAAGAAAAAAGGCACTAAAACAAGGCAACAAGCAGGACAACAACAACAACAGCAAGCCCAGAATATCTGACATTATTTAATGTAACTTAAGGACTACTTTGATGTTTCTATTAGTAAGAGAGAGACCTTGTACTGGTATTCAGTTTCACATGTTTGAGAACAGCAGCTCCATGTCTCATGTTCACATGTTTGAGATCAGGACCTCCTTCCTTAGAAGCATCTTAAGGAGAGGCACCTTAAGGCACTCATTTTCCCTTTTCTCTCCCACTATCTTCTCTCTCTGTAGAGTCTGACTTCCTTTAGGACCCCACCTAAATCCCTGAATTCAGCGCCAAGTAAGCCTTACTCCTTTTTGGTTTCTTCTGAGGACTTTGTTTCCTCCTTCCCTTCATTCTCAGGTTCCTTTGGCTGTTCTGCTTCACTGGGTGCAGCAGGCAGGGTTTCAGTCTCTTGCTCCTCTCCAACAGAGGCAGATTCCTCAGAGGTGGCTTCTGCATCTAAAAAATGTGAAAAAGCATCAAGTTGCTGTCCAAAACCAGCTTTTATTTTTTAGGAAGGCAGAGGGAAGAAAAGCCAAACTTAAGAACACGCCCCACTAATTATTTCCAACCAATTTATTTTCACTAACTTAAATGTGTTATTTAAAAGCAATTTAAAAAGTGAAGAAAATTACTGAAAAGAGTATCAATAAAGGTGCAATCAGCCCTCAAATGCCAGAATAACTGCAAACAACATGCAGTCATGCAACATTTTCACAATTAACCAGTTCCAACAGTGCTCTCTTAACTCCACAAGCTGCTGTTGCAGACAGGCCTGGGATTCTAAGAAGTAGCTTTGCTTATGACCCAGTTATTTTCAAACACAAAAGCACCTGAAGGATAATTACAATTCCATCACATTTTCCCAGACTTGGCAAAGCTTTAGGTGGCACGTGCATTGGCAGGAGCACTTGTATATCAGAAGGATCAAATCCAGTCAGAAATCAACTCACCAAGGAAATAAAAAATCCATAGAAGTACATTTAGCTGAGAACAGGCCTTAGAGCCTGGGCTGCCTACTAGATAAAATGCATATAAACTGAAATTCCACACTCTTTGGATAAATAACTGCCCACCAACACTGCTCTGTGCAGCTTAAGTATTTCTGGTACATTCCTGTGCAGTTTTCCCAGGGAGGCCTTTAAAATACTGTGAATTAAGAGTCAGTTTTGTAGGTAGTTTTTTTACTTGTGACACCAAAGAGGACAAAGTCAGTGAAACCAAATGACTGCAGTCATGAAATGACACATTCTGGGACACTGAGGCCAAGCTGCTAAGAGCAGGCATGTTAATATCAGGCTAGATTCCACAACATGTTGTGGTAAAACATTTTTGCTCAGGAAAATTAAGAAAAAAAAATTGAATACTCTGTTTTCCCATTCATTAACTGCACCTTTTGATCTCAAACCATCTTTCTAAAGCTACTGAAATTTCATAATTCCTTTACCCTAAAGAATGTACAAACTTAAAAGGGAGGATATTTAGCCATATTTTCATGTCTGGAGTGACACAAGGTATAAAAGACAAAACAAGTGGGTTCATACTGAAAACAGTGTCTGCAAAACACAAATCCTGGAAAAGCCTGTGACAGGGAGCCAAACATTAATATTTGCATCCTGGCTGTAGGGTTTTCCAGGAGTTTGAGAGCCAGCCTGTGTTTGGATATACATGAAGCCCCTCATGACTGTACCTGCTTTGACCTCTTCCCCTTCTGCAGGTTTGCTTTTGGGAGGGGTTTCTCGGGAAGAAGCGTTCACCGAGCGGCGGATTGGCATCGTGTCGTCTTCCACTTTCTACAAAAAGCACGTGAAAATCAGCACAGATGCTGGAAAGAATTGGAAAGTTTTGAAATGGGATTAAAGCAAATCAAAGCAGCATAGGTTGAAATATTGGTTTGGATTTTTTAGGATGTTAAATGACAGTAGCCCTCAAACCAGCTTCTTCAAAGCATACTAGGAGAGGATAGTTCCACATTTTATGGGTATAAAAGAAATAATTTCAATTCCAAATTAAATGAGATGAGCATTTGAGGATTTTGACAGACACATCATCTCAGGGAAAGCAGGGAAGGGGAAGCAGAGTTTGTTAGACTCCCAGTCGAGTTTCCTAGAAGCAGGGCAGAAAGAGTACTGAGTAACCTTGAGCAGGACTGGAAGTCAAGGACTGATCCAAGGGCAAGCTTGGAGAAAGGGCCAGCCCCTACCTCACTTAACTTGTCCGTGTGGATCAGCTGAGCTCCCGTTAAGAGTGGAAGCGCCTTATGATGCACGGGTTCAGCTTCAGACAGATCAGTCGACATTTAAATTAATTTCTAGACCCAAGTGCAGGTAACTGTGGAGCCCCAGGTTTTAACCCCAAGGACTTTTTCCTAATGGTTTTCACAGTGCAGTGAGGAGTCAACCTAAAGTACAGAAAAGATGTGGTGTGAAAATTAACAAAACAAAAACATCTACATCCACGTACCTATCAAATTAAAGATTAAAAAGAAAAGGATAAATGACTTACAGCTCATGACCAACACAACTGACCAGCAACACTTGCATTCAACAAAGGTGCTAAAACATGTATGCAAACTGGTGAGCTATGGGTGGAGCAGAAATGGGAAAGGTGCAAGCCAGACCTGCTCCATTAGAAGATGGCTGAAAGACAAAAAGGCTCTTTAAGTCAAGGGCAAGCATTGATGAGATGCAGCCACTGCACTGTGCCCTGAGTGAGGGAATGGTCACTCAGAGACTTTGGGTAAAAGCAGGAGCTGGCACTTGGAGCTAAGGCATGACACCATTACATCTGTCAGGCAGAAGATACAAGCATTGGGAACCCAAGCCATGCCCCTCAAACTAAACCCCATGCAATTTAAAGAAATGAAGGAATCTTTTGACAAAAACAATGACAATCAGCAGAACAGCCTCCATGCCTTCTACCAGAAAACAAACTTGGCAAAGCTCTGCTCCAAACACGTGCACTGTCATGGATAACAAATTGGGTAAAGCTTAGTATAACCCTCATCAAGTCTCACCCCCTACTACTATCACACTTTTACAGCCTTTCTTACCTGCTGCCCACCTGCCTGCACTGGCCTCTCCAAGGAGAGGGGCTCCACTAATTCCATCACAAAACTGGGATTCATTGGCTCATTCACTTCCTCTCAGAATCCCCTCTAAAAACCTCAGAGGCAAAGCCTCACCTCCAGCAAAGCACAGCTGGACCTGCCCCAATTGCATGCAAAGATCAAGCTCAGCCTGCCCTCCTCCCCTCCTGACAGACAGACAGCCAAATGCCCTGTTTTCACCTCCTCTGGGCGTCTCCTTTTGCTCAGAAGGCAGGCACTTACCATAAACTTTCTCTTTCAATAGGTATTTCTCCAGCCTGGGTGTTTTCCTCTTGAACAGACCCAGCAGCAGCCCCAGCCCTGCTTTCAAGCTGACTTTCAGCACAGTTCCAGCACTGCTCTCCCCATTGCACAGCTCTGTACCACACCAACACCACTTCTGGCCCAAAAACACAGTGCTGTCATTGCTCAGCAGTGGATCCTAATCAGTCAGAGGCACCTCTGACAGGAACTGAACAGCCACTCTGAAAACCCACGGGGAGCTGGTCCTGCCTCAGCACCAAGGAAAGCAAAGCCCAACGGCACTGGATGTTTTCTTCTGAGGCAAAGCAGAAAGATCAAAACACAGCACATGCCAACAAAACAAAAAAATGAGATGCGTGAAGCTTTCTTGTGAAATGTCAGGATGTGAAAATATACTAATTGCAGCTAGAAGATACAGAATTTAGCACAGCACTTAAAAAAAATTGGCCTGTTCTGAGGAACCTTTCTTCCTCAAGTGTGGAAAGTGAAAGGAAAAAGAAATGAAAATTTTCACCAGGCTTCAACTCAATATTCAGTGTTTCTTCTAGCAAGCAGAGCCTAAAGCCCTTTAAGGAAATGCCAGAAATTTGAAGTGAGTCCTAAAATAACCAACTACAGATTCCCCCTCAGGGAAATCAGTTGGGGGCTACAAAAGACTCACTCCCTGGGATTAAAAAACACACACAAGCCACACTGTGGCTTGCATGGTCCTGGGGTTTAATTATTTTTAAGCTGTTTGACCTGCATGACACATGCACGAAAACAGTACTCCCAACTTTGAGCTAAAATTCCTCAAGTTCTGAAAACCCTTTTGTTTAGATGAGTGTATAAAGCACTGGAGACTTTTTGCTCTCAAGAGTACAACTTAGCACAATTCCTCACTTCTGTGCCTACAATACACACAAACAAGCCAGGATCCAGCAGAAATTCAGGCTTGTTGATCCCTCAGCATTCCCAGGCACGGATCATGTCCCAGGGAATCAAAGGGGCAGGAGGGCACTGCCCTCCCAACTGCAAGGCACTGATCTCCAGGGCCAAGGTCAGAAGCTGCACCTTGTGAGAGCATCCTCACAGGGACTGTGCATTGCTTCCCACAGGGGCATCAAAAGTGGTTTTCTGCACTGAGCGTGAAGTGTCAACCACAAACAGGCCTGAATTCAGTTCATCAAAAAGATAAAGCAGAGAAAGAGAAAGTTTTGCAACGACAATACAGAAAACCTCATTTCCCCCTCCAAATAAACCAGATGTGTGTAAAGGGGAAATCAAGTCACCCAAATCAGCTGTTACCTGGACACACTATTTCAAAAGACAGCTTTAAACAGGAATCACAGCTACAATTACAACCATCACTCAATAAAAAAAATGGAAGTAACAAGTGTGTTCTGCATTTACACAAACACCAAACAAACATTGTGATTTGAAAGGGAGTAGAGGTCACCAGCTGAGGATGCAGTTTGCAAAGTGATTTTAATGAACATTTAAATATGATCAACTGTCAAAAAATTATAATCACATCAGCAGTGAAAACACCACCAGGATACTAACCTTCACCAAAGTACAGAAAGTCACTCCTCACAGAGTTACACCTCTTTTTCTACAGGAAAATTGCAGGTTCACAGGCTCCTAGACTATCATGAACTGGTTATTCCAAAGCAGGTAATCCAGCTAGGAGCTAATAAGCAACAAGCCCCCCTCAACTCCTGGATTTCTAGATGAGTAGGAATGTGTCCACTCTCACAGCTCAGGAAGTACCTGCTAATGGAAAATCCAAAGGTACAGAGAGTTTTTCAGGAACTACTCTGAACCACTTATAGCAATTTCCTCCTGAACTACCACATGATTAGGAATAAATAAAGGGAGGCTTCAGGTGAGACACATATTTGATAATATTTTCAAAGCATGGAGTCCCTCCACTAATGTAAGAGACACAAGAATTAAAAAAAAGTCTGAGTTCTTGAATTTCTGCTGGCTGTAAGATTTTTCAACTTATCTCAGCATTCAATCTACTTTGAGAGAAAATGCTTCAGGATCAATTAAGTTTTGAATGTGGCAATCCAAGTGTCTGGCTGACAGAAGCTCCAGCTGACAGAGACTTAGGATAGGGTGAGAAGGCTGAAAACAAATATGCAATGGAAAAACAAGGAAGTGTGTCCAATCCTGGGCCAGTGGGGTGTCCCCTTACTGTCACACGACACCTGTGGGTGACTGATGTACTTAGATGTGACTGGGTACAAAGCACACACACCACCGGCCTGGAAACGAGGTCAAAAAGGGCTAAAAAAAGGTTTTATGCACTTGCAGGTTAGAAGGCAGGGCGTCAAGGGTACGAATGCAACAACCTGACAAGTGATGTAAGCAAGAACAGCTGTTTGTTATCAGAAAGCCTTAGAAAGCAAAGTAAAACTGGGTTTCAAAATCAGGCAATGAATTACTAACAGTTATTTACTACTCTGTAATATGCAAGAGTACTTAAATGACTTGGAATTGCAGAAAAAAGCCACAGGAAATGTTAATACTTCTGCAAATCCAAATCAAACATGCCAAAACGCATCACCTTCTAAACTGCAAGCTGCACAACTCTTTAAAGCTTTGTCCCCCTGAAATCCTCCAAGCTGCTCCCTAAAAGCCCAGCCCAGGTAGCAGCAGATACTTTGTCAAACCCTCATATCTACATAGTCACAGTACATCATCCAGCAACATCTCAGATACAAATGTGTCTGTCAGGAGCTCCCAGCTGCGGCTGCCCTGCCTGCCAACTGTTCCAGCACTCTGCCTTTGGCTTTTCCAGCTCATGGAGCTGCCTGTGGTCCTGGCCAAGTCAGGAGAACTTAGTCATTTAAACCAGCCTAAAGTCCTGCAGATTAATAAAATATGTTGTTGAATTAAAAAGAAAAAAAATTAGATCCAACTTCTGATCCTCATTTGTCAACCCACTTGGAAACTCCCTCGCATGTGCTGGGCACAGCTGATTCCCACCACTCCTGCTGCATCCAACAAGTTTTGTCCCAGTCCTTAGTGCCACCATTCCCCAGGAGGTGTCCCAGCTCCCTGGAACGTCCCCTGGTTCAGCTCCAAGGTCTGCACATGCAGCTCTCCTGCATGGAGGCTCCCAGGGCTGTTCAGGCTCCCTGAGCCCTGCACAGAGCAGCTTGTTTCCATTAACCAGGAGCAGTGGGCCAGCACACAGCCCAGAGCTCTCCTCTCGCCAGGCAGCCATCGCTCAGCCTGTTACAGATCCCATTTCCACCCCTCCTTCCTGCATGGGGTATGGGGAACAACAAACCCCAGGTGGTTCAGGGGAGCACAGCAAAAATCCTCCACACTTCTGGCACCCAACCACAGGAATTCCTACACTCACAGACCCAAAGGAGGGTTTTTTTAAGCCTAAAGATATATTTCCATTTGAAAACATTTTTGTTCAGTGTTGAATTTGAGCTTCTGACTCTGAATGCCACGAATGTGACCCAACCTACACCTTGCCTGTCCCAATTTTTACAGAGCACAGCAAAAATTAAACCCTGCCCTTCTGTGCACACAGATGCTGCTTTCAGTGAAGACAAAGAAAAAATAAAATTGGTATATTACTAAAGTGAGACTGATGCTCCCACCCAGGGCTGAGCTCAGCACTTGTCTCTGTTAGGGTGCAACACCAGCAACCCCAAGCCAGCTCAATCCCCACATCTGCCCATTAAAACAGAAGTAACCAGCCATAGCTCACCTTCCCTGCTCTCCACACAACACCAGCTCAACAGAAAACCACGACAGGTTTCTGATCCTCTCCCCAGCAATCTCTGACCTGCACAGAAGGCAGTAAGAACAGATTGTTTCCGTTGCCTGGATTATTTTCCATTCCTGCACCCAGGGGTTTTTCCTCATGTCCCCAAACAGCCACAGTCAGCGAGCAGCTTAAATTACAGCATCATCATACCTAAAACTGACACAAACTTCAGCCAAGGGATTCATATGAAGCAGAATTTCTGCCTGCACAGGTGTCTGAAAATAATCAATCTCCACACTGATGCTCAGGATCATGATGGGACAAGCTCTGAGGAACAGTTACAAGTTTTGAACAGTTTTTGGCTGGAATGGCCCTTGATCCAAATTCTCCACACTCTGTCTGTGCCACATGGCCACTGAGGGATGAAATCAACCCCATTGCACAGGGTTCAGCTTTAAGTTTAAAACAAGCTCAGGTCACAAAGTTAAAACAACTCCAATATGAAAATCCCCTGCTGAAAGTTTTCATAGCCTTGGATAAAATATCTTAATTCAGGATCCAACTTCATGAATTTTGACAAACTGCTGACACCTGAATGAAAATTTAGGCTGCAAGTGTTACATACCAGGGCTTGAACTCTTTATAGGCCATCTCCTCCTTGTCTAGATAGATTAAATTTAAAACAACTGTATAAACCTCCTCCCAACTACTACTTATTCAGCTATCATTTATTATTCTACAGACAAAACTATACACGATAAAAGCCATTATTTCATTGCAGTCTGTAAGAAATCTACCCACACTTCCCATTATAGTCCATCAATGTAACACTTTTATTCCCTCTCACAGAAGTTTAAATCCTCTGAGGACCCCAGGTCACTTGTAACTAAACGCTGCCAAGAGATTTACATGTTACTTTGGCTGAAAGGGAAAAAAACGCAGGAAAATACATTCTGAAAAAATAAAGAGCAATTCAGGAGCTTCTTCCTGACCAATGTGCACGATGAATTGAGAAGATCATTAATTAGCAAGCTCACACAGGTAAACAAGTGAAAGCTCCAAAAGCCACCTTTTTCAAGGTATTTATACCAAGTTCTTTCCCCCAACAGGAATTATATGTTGGTGTGGTGGGTTTTTTTTTGTTTGTTTGGTTTTTTTTACTCTACTCATTCCTGATTTCCAAGGATCTCCCACTCTATGCAACCTGAGGAAGGTCTGTGCTCCCCTGCCCAGTCCATCAAACACCTCCCCTCCTGAACTCAGGTCCCTCTCCTCTCACTGCTCTCGAGGAGAAGGGACACTGTTTACAAACAGAAGCACTCCCCAACCCTTCCCGCCTCAATGGCAGCTGCCTGCCAAACACTGCTGGCCAACTCTTTCTTGAAGATGCTAAAAATACTATTTATGGTCAAGGCAAACAAAAGTCACGTGCTGGGAAATCAGAGTGCAACACTTAACAGTTAGTTAAGAATGGGGAAGTGACACACTTGCTAACCCAGAGATAAATTAGGGCTCCTAAGAAGTGAGAAATACCCGAGTACCTGAGAAATGCCACAGCTATAGCCAAGCGATCAGTCCCTGCTACATTGCTTAAAGGATCGAACACACCCACAATCTCACATAATCCAACTTTCCTTCTGCAGCACAGGCTGGGCAGTTCCCCAGTGTTCTGCACACACTGGTCAGTGGGAAAACAGTTAAAATACACGTGGTAAGGATTTGTTCTGAACAGTGCTCCCAGTCTGGAGCAGGTAAGGTGATGGGGCCCCCTGACCTGGCAAGAGCCACCGCAGAATCTGTTCCTTCACTCCTTAAATCTTTGAGATGTTTTACCAAAACCACCCCACAGCCTAGAGCGGCCAGAACATAAGGATACATGTTCCAGGCAGGCTGCCTGGAAGAGCCCCGCTCCCTCCAGAGTGGAACTGAACAGCTTTCTCCACAGAGAGCCCGTGCACTGCGGGAGGAGGGTGATCAGCGCTCCTCAAGCGAGCACCCGGCCAGGGAGGCTCTGGGAGCAGCCGGGAGCCCCACACCCGGTCTGTATGCATCGCTCTCGGCGCCGGGGGCGGTTAGGGACCTCTTTTATGCACCGGAGCCAGCCTGAGGCGGCCCCGAGCGGCGGCGCTTGCCGGGCGCTGAGGCGGCGAGTCAGGGCAGGCAAAGCCCCGGACACCCGGGCGGCCAGAGGCGGCAAGGCCGCGGCGGAGCCAAGGCGCTCCCTAAGTTTATAAATAGCCATTATTTATTGTGCCGAGGCCCTGCCAGCCCCTTCCGCCGCTGACCTTCCCCGGGGCTCGCCCGGTGCCGGCGGGACGGCAGAGGCGTGTCGGAGCCCCGCAGCTCCTTTGTGAGGGCCCGCACCCCGCCAGGCCCCGCCGGGCCCGCGGACACCCGAGGCCCGGGGCCGCCTCCTCGGGCCT